>NC_057802.1:366736016-366741280 GCF_018294505.1 Triticum aestivum | reverse complement strand
GAGGTTCACCCTAGCAAAGTGCGAAGTAGCTAGCAGCCCCCCTGCCTCGTGTCGGCATGAAGGGAATCCTAAGCTATGAATGCATGCCCCCCAACCGAGGTTCCCCTAGCAAAGTGCGAAGTAGCTAGCAGCCCCTCTCTCTCGTGTCGGCATGAAGGGAATCCTAAGTGATACGTTATCGTAAGTGATACGTCTCCAATGTATCTATAATTTTTGATTGTTCCATGCTATTATATTATCTATTTTGGATGTTTAATGGGCTTTAATATGCTATTTTATATTATTTTTGGGACTAACCTATTAACCGAAGGCCCAGTGCCAGTTTTTGTGTGCCTATTTTAGAGTTTCGCAGAAAAGGAATACCAAACGGAATGAAACCTTCGCGATGATCTTTCTTGGAACGAAAGCAATCTAGAAAACTTGGAGTGGAAGTCTGGAATGCCACGAGGCGGCCACGAGGCAGGAGGGAGCGCCCCCATCCTCGTGGGCCCCTCGTAGCTCTACCGACGTACTTCCTTCACCTATATATACTCTTATACCCTAGATCGATCGGAGAGAGAGCCACGAAAAAACTTTTCCACCGCCGCAACCTTCTGTACCCATGAGATCCCATCTTGGGGCCTTTTCCGGCGATCTGCCGGAGGGGGAATCGATCACGGAGGGCATCTACATCAACACCATTGCCTCTCCGATGAAGCATGAGTAGTTTACCACAGACCTTCGGGTCCATAGTTATTAGCTAGCTGGCTTCTTCTATCTCTTTTATTCTCAATACAAAGTTCTCCTCGATGTTCTTGGAGATCTATTCAATGTAATACTCTTTTGCGGTGTGTTTGCCGAGATCCGATGAATTGTGGGTTTATGAAAAAGATTATCTATGAATATTATTTGGTTCTTCTCTGAATTCTTATATGCATGATTTGATATCTTTGCAAGTCTCTTCGAATTATCGGTTTAGTTTGGCCTACTAGATTGATCTTTCTTGCAATGGGAGAAGTGCTTAGCTTTGGGTTCAATCTTGCGCTGTCCTTTCCCAGTGACAGTAGGGGCAGCAAGGCACATATTGTATTGTTGCCATCGAGGATAAAAAGATGGGATTTATATCATATTGCTTGAGTTTATCCCTCTACATCATGTCATCTTGCTTAATGCGTTACTCTGTTATTATGAACTTAATGCTCTAGATGCATGCTGGATAGCGGTCGATTTGTGGAGTAATAGTAGTAGATGCAGAATTGTTTGGGTCTACTTGACACAGACGTGATGCCTATATTCATGATCATTGCCTTAGATATTCTCATAACTATGCGCTTTTCTCACTACAAAAAAATACACTTCCGTGATGATACGTGTTTGTCACAGTAGGTCATGTTTTCTGTCATGCATGTACATCCATGACAAATTTATGATAGAATCAAGATAGTCATACCTGTGCTATCGTAGAAGTGTTCCATGACATTACCAAAATTATCATCACGGAAGTGTCCACTTCCATGACGATAAATCGCGGGTCATAGAAGTGCTTTCGTCAAGGGTGACCGACACGTGGCATCCACCGTAACGGAACGCCATTAAGCTATCGGGTCTGGTTTTGATCCGATAACCCGTTAACAGCCGCGACCAATGGGGATTTTCCACGTGTAAAATCATCATTGGCTGGAGGAAACACGTGTCAGCTCACCGTTGGGACAGACGTCATCCACTCATTGGACCCAAAGCGCCTATGATACGTCAACACATGGCACGACCCAACAGAGGCCCATTCCTGTGAAAAGGCCGGCCCGTTTGACTTGGTTAAAAGGTGGCGGGCCGGCCCACGGCAAGCCTGTTAACGACCTGTTCGCATATAGCCCATTTACAGCCCGCTAACCCAGGGCCCGTTTACGGCCTATGCGAATTAGGCCCAGTAGCGTCATCTGGGCTGTCCAATATAATTCCAGCCCATTTTAACTTCCGGCCCATGTATGGCCCATGACGTCTTTTGGCCCATATGAGGCCCTTAGTAACCCTCGGCCCATTAACGACCCGTGGTAAAACTGGCCCCTAATGAACAGTGTATCACTTTATACCCATTAACGGCCCATTATTCCATTGGGCCGTTTCCAGCCCATGTTATCTTTCGGCCTTCTTAGGGCCCATTTATGCTTGGGCTCATTTCCAGCATTCGTTTACTTTCGGCCCGTTACTGTCATTTTCTGCTTGTGGGCCAAATACAGCCCGTGGTTACAGTCGACCCGTTTGTGGCTCGTTAATACGTTGGGCCGTTTTCATAGCGTCATCAATACGGCCCGTTATGGTCGGCCCATGAACGGACGATTTCAACTCTAGCCCATTTACGGCCATAATGTGGTCTGTTATTGGCCCATGTTTGGCCAACCGATTATACGACCCGTAGAAGGCCCATTGATGATACGACCCGTAGAAGGCCCATTGTGTCTACGCCCCGTAGAAGGCCCATTGTGTCTACACCCCGTAGAAGGCCCATTGTTTCTACGGTCCTTAGAAGGCCCATTGTTTCTACGGCCCGTAGGAGGCCCATGTTAACTACAGTAAATATGTAGCCCATTGTAATGTGGCCTAGTTTTAAAAAATAGGTTATTCCGGCCACTAGCAAACCGCGGAAAAAGAACTGCACTGACTACAAGAAAACAAATAAACAAGACAATGGAAATACATAAGCAAGTAACTTATGCTAGGCTATCACGGCTATTACACATATTACATCCACTGGGAATCAAAGTTCGCCACAAATGCAAATATAGGGAACAAAGCAGCATATAAACGCCGCAGCAAAACAAGTCCAGAATTGAAACCACTTCAGAAGAGCTCAAAAAACAATATCCTGGGTACCCATAATGCTGGCAAGATGCTTAGAAAGCTTATTAACTTTCTCTTGTTTGGCGCTTAAATCCTCCAGCACTTGCTGTTGCACCAGAAAGTATGCATCTGAATTTTGCAGGGACTTCCTCAGTCCTTCGGCTTCCTGTCGCATAACATCTGATCGATGTCATTCAACTTGAAGTTGAGACTCAAGAAGCCGAACTGATTCAGGCAGCGAGTACGAAGAGCTGGTGCCAGCAGTAGTAGCCAGTAACTCGAACACTACATCAAGATAGGACTTTGGGGTCGTCTCAGTGTCTTCAATATAGTTTTTATCAGTTTTCTTGGAGAACAACAGGGATGTCTCACTATCATGAACCTGATCTGCATTACTTCCTTTACCATTGCATAACGGGGTACTCTTCTCCAATATTTTATCCGCCTTCTAAAGGAGAAACAAACAAACACATCACAGGTTTACAATGTAGTATATGAAACTCATTTTGGTAAACCAATTCAGTAGTAAGGTGGACAGGATAACAACATGAAACAAACATATATCTATGTAGTATGGTCACTGTATGGTCTATATCATTCTAGTTTATGTTGCCAAATCAAGATAGATACAGTTCGAATCATATCTATTTAAGAAAAAGCATCATAGACATAATATAAGTGTGGGAAACTACACAGCAATAACAACACTTGTAATGTGCATGGCATGAGAACATAACTGTTTATTCAATTGAAACTGAAATCAACATAGAGCAAGTTACAACAGCAAACACGTTAAAGAAACAGGTTTAAAACATACCTGTTGCGCCATTGGAGTTTCAATTGCATCCTTCAAATTTGAAATTAGTTGGTATGAGTAAATACAGTGATGCAAGAGCAAAGTAGTATGAACCATAGCTACGGAACCTGACCTGAGAACAATTCTTCTTCTGCTTTAAGCGTTGACTTGGGGTTCGGAGTGGTGGTCCTCGTGCTTTGGGCACTGCAGTTGCCTTACTAACTGCTCGTGTTTGGGTGCTCTGTGGTGGAGACGGTGCTGTGTCAACGGGAACTGGGTTACTATCTGCTGGGGTTGGGGTTAGAAGGGGTGTAGCTGGTTCTCTGTCCAACTGGGTAGGGGTACAATCTGCGTGAGTCTGGGTTATGTGTGGTGGGGCTGGTTCTTGGGCAAGTACAACCGTGGTTCTATCTCCATCGACAGGTAGCACGATATTTTCTGAAGACCGTGTTTTTACTCCCACAGATACTGCCATCACCCCCTCCAATTGAAATGGCTGATAAATAAGAAAAGTAATTGAATGTACAGACATTGTAAGATAGACAGGTGCAATGGATAGTAGGGAAGAAAACGGGGCATAAAATAATTCACATTTATGTTGTCTAACCAAAGAGAATAGCAGGACATAATTTCAAATATATGATGGCTAATTAAACAGGATAGCATGACACAATTTCACATGTATGATGGCTAACTAAATAGGATAGAATAACATACTTCAAAATATGATGACTATGTAAACAGGATGACATGACATAACTATACGATGTGTCTATTAAAGTGGTTGGCATGCCATAAATCATAAACATGCCGTCGATGGAAACATGATGGCATGATATAATTCACGGGTAGAATGACATAATTCAAAATATGATGAGTATGTGAACAGGATGAGATGATATAACTATATTATGTCTTTAGAAAATGGGTTGGCATGCCATAATTCAGATACATGCTGTCTATGTAAACATCATGGCATGATATAATTCAAATATATGATTTATATACTATGGAAGTGAGCAGAGGGCAATCACATATATGATGTGTCAACTACGGAGATGGCATTCAATATCGTGTATATGATGTAAAAACTAAGCATTGCAATACAACATATGCATGATCTGAGTAATATAACCCTGCCAAGTTTGAGCATACACCTCAGGCGGATAATAGGACTGGTCATCTGCCTCTGAATCCTCCTCTGAAGAGCTATCTGTAACCAGCAACATATCTGCTTCACCAGGTAGCATTGTCTGCTCTGAAGACCTTGTTTTCACTCCAGATTTCTCCATCACCAATTCAAATGGCTGATGCACAGGAAGAGCAGTTGAATATACAAACATTGTCGACAAAAGCAATGAGAAATACAAAAAAAGGACGGTATGATATAATTCACATATATGACGCTTGGCTAAACAACATGGCATTGCATAATTCACATATATAATGCCTTGCAACAAGATAGCATTGCATAATTCACATATATAATGTCTTGCAAAAAGATGGCATTGCATAATTCACATGTATGGTAATTAGACACTAAACAGGTGGCATTCACACAAATCATGTCTAAACTAAGAAAATGACATAGCAATGCAAGATACCATACACACGATATGAGCAACATAACCCTGCCAAGTTAGAGCATGCA
>NC_057802.1:366733514-366735737 GCF_018294505.1 Triticum aestivum | reverse complement strand
TGGTCATCTGTCTCTGAATCCTCCTCTGAGGAGCTATCCGTAACCAGCAAGATATGCGCTTCGTCAGATAGCATAGTCTGCTCTGAAGACCTTGTTTTCACTCCAGAATTTTCCATCACCGTGTCAAATGGCTGATGCACACGAAGAGTAGTTGAATGTACTAACATTGTTGACAAATGTAATACGTAACGAAAAAAGGATGGCCTGATATAATTCACATATAAGATGACTGGCTAAGCAGGATGACATTGCAAAATTCACATATATGATGCCTGGCTAAACAAGATGGCATTGCATAATTCACATAAACGATGAATGAACTAAACAGATGGCATTCACACAAAGCATGTCTAAACTAAGCAGTTGATATATTTGATGTATAAAGTAAGCAATGCAAGGCACCATATGCATGATATAACCAACATCAGCATGCCAAGTTAGAGCGAATACCTCATGGGGTAAATAGGAGTAGTCTTCTGCTTCTGAATCCCCCTCAGAACAATTATCTTCCTCTTGATTAAAATCCGAAATGGGTGGAGGGGGGCTGCCTTTGCGCCCACCATGGAGCGACGTCTGCATGAAATTTTATTGCCACACAAGGCTCGTTTCTTTTGCTCTACATGTTCAGTTCCATTGTGTACAATAACTGACATGCATAGGAATAAAACATAGTGAGATTATGTAAGGAGTGCATGCACAAATCCAGAGTGATGGTAGCAAACTATGGATAGACCCAAAACCAATGATAGCAGGCAGATAATAGCTTTAGTTAAAAAATACAGATAATGGCTCCTTTAATGTTTGTTTGCACCCAACATGAAACTCATAGTAGACACCCGAGATTGACCAGATAGTAGACAGATAGTACTGATTGCTGCCCCATTATGTACCCCACAACCATTTAAAAACTCAAGTTTCAGCATAAGTTTGGACCTGAGTCGGAGTCTAATAGGTGAACACGACGATAAAGTAGCATGTCATCATATTAAGCGATGCATAACGTAAGCAGACACGGAAGAGTGTGGCCTCTCTTGAGGACCCGTGTAGTCCTCAAGGTCATCTGCTCAGTTGATGATGGTAATGTAGTTGTCGTGGCTGCCGGCGGTGGGGAAGAAGATCTGAGGCGGCGAAAGACAGTCTAGAGAGCGGATCCCTGCTGTGGTGAACCCTTCCGTCATTGGAGCAGCTGAACTGGGGTGGAACACGGCTCCGCAGGAGCAGGACAAACCACACAAGGTTTTCTTTGACACATATCTGTAACAGAAGTAATTGTGTAAGGGCTTGTTTGAATTTGAGGAATCTAACAATGCAGGGATAGGAAATAGACAGGAATAGGATAGGAATGCACGTGCAAAACAGAGAATTTAAAAACATAGGATTTCTGCCAATCTGGGTGTTTGGTTCACAAGAATTGGAAGATCACAGGATGCAAAGAAGCATGGTGAGATTAAGTCAAACCACAAGAAGTGTACAACCTCTTTGGCGAAGCCATGTCGATCCCAGCGTGATTGGGTTGGCCGGTGAGGATGCTCCGGCTGACTTGGCTGTCGGAGGAGGGGAAGAAGATCTTAGGCGTCTGGAGATGGAGCCCGAGGTACTGCTCCGCTGTGATGGAGGGTTTCGTCGTTGGAGCAGCTCCGGTGAGTTGTACGACGCCGAGGCTGAAGCAGGACAAGAGAGACAATGTTAACCTGAGTGGAATTCTAATAGCATCTCCAATAGATGACGTAAAATACATAACCACAAAGTGCTAGATGTATACATCAGCCGCTCATCTCTGAACTTAACTGTCGAAACTGAATTTAACTTTCGAAACTGAACTTAACTGTCGAAACTGAATTTTAATGTCGAAACTGAATTATACTGTCGAAACTAAACGCACTAGAGGTGAGGCTACACGTCAGTCGACTGACTTTTTCATCTTTGGTCAGTCGATTTTGTAGCCGTTGGATACAAAATCAAGGGCCTGCAGTTCATCTTCAACCTCCACCCCCCTGAGCTGCCAGCCACCACCGGCCAACAGCCGCCCCCCGCCGCCCGCGGCCGGCTGTGCGCTGCCCCGCCCGCCCCGAAAACACTCCCCACCGCCAGTCCGCTGCCGCCCCGGCCATCCCTCTAGGCCCCCCCTCGTGCCGAGCTTTTTCTCCGGCGATCCCCACGCCACCGCCCCACCACCGCCGGTGACCACCGCCCCCACCCTGAACCCTAAGATAGATAGTGGGG
>NC_057802.1:366730417-366733219 GCF_018294505.1 Triticum aestivum | reverse complement strand
TGCGGCTGGTTCTTCCTTAACTCCGGCGAGCCCCCCCACCCCCTGAAAATCGACTGACCCAAAAGTCAATTCAGTCAACTGAAGTGTAGCTAAATCGGAGCAGCATCGCAAGCAAGAGCAAGAGCGAGAGCAGCAGCACGAGCAAGAGCAAGAGCAAGAGCAGACCAGGCAGGGGACCGAGAGCAAGAGCAGCAGCGCGAGCGAGAGCTAAAGCAACAGCAACTCCTACTGATGTGGATGTCGCCGCCGAGGGAGCGACACCGTGGAGGAAGTGGCCGGCGACGCCGCGGTGGATGGAGCCGCGCCGTGTCGGCGCGGAACTGAGCGCCGGCAGCACCGTGAGATCGAATCAAGAAGAAAATGCAGCGATTAGTGTACAACCTCTTTCGTGGCGCCGATTAGGCCGCAGCTTCATCTGAGGAAACGGTGATGCTGATGCTCTTCCGGTGGTGTGGGTGAAGACGTCGGTGTGGGAATGGAGGTGGTGCGAAAGACGAGGGGAACGTCGGGGCAGCTTCTTGGAGGTGGAGGACGGGGTGGCTGAACCGGCGGGACGACCAGATCGACGACGGATCCTCATCCGGTACGGTGGATGAGGGACATCGAGGTGTTGTTGTGGACGACGTCGTCGGGGAAGAGGCTCCGGCTGGGGTGGCAGACGGAGGAGGGTGTGGGGCTTCGCGGGTTTTCCCGGCCTCGGTGTACGAATGGGTGGGCGGATGGGATGGGAGTGGGGAACCATGGCTTAGGGACGCGCTTGTCCGAAATGTGGGGTAAGTTACGAAAGTACCCCCACTGATTTGAGGCGGTTCTTTTGGTTCATGGGTATCACGGGCATTTCGCGTGTCGGGATTTCACAGGAGGTGGGAGCTTTCACGCGCGTTGTAATTTTGGAATAGCAAGGCGCGGGTTGAGATGGAGGGAGTTGTTGGAGCACAACAAGACAAAGATATATCTTAAATATTTCGGGCTAACAAGGCGCGGGTTGAAATTTCCGGACAAGCCTAACGTGTACTGTACCAAATCAATTCGCACTACAAATGTCATTCAAAACTTTGAATTCATGTTATGTTCAATTAAAATATTTCGCTACGTGTATAATGCATGCAACCTAGTACTCAAATGAACGTTTTAGTGCATTCCAAACGTATATACTACCGCTTCAATATGAACTAAATTTGAATTTGTTTCTCTATTTGAATAAGATCTACAATAATGACTGTTGTGAAGTCAAAGCGTTTGAATTCGTTTCTCTGTTTTAATAAGATCTACAATTGTCATTATTGTCAAGTTAAACCATCGTTTGTGTATTATCTTCGCAGCACACCACATGATTAGTCTCGAGTTACATATGAACTATGTGTACTATATGAACTCGAACTCGATTTTTTGAATCCACTTTATGTTGATTTCAAATCATAGTACATTTCAAGCTCTAGCTAGATCTTCACAAACTAAACCATGTCTCATATGTATAATGTGTTTATCACATTATGTATGGTGCCCCGCCCCCTACGCCTACAAGTATTTAGATGTGAGTTGCAAACACCACACATTACCACAAATTGAAATAAAATGTGAGAATGTTTGATATATAGTATTGTTTAGATTGTTCAATATTTAGTTGTAAGCTGCAAACGCCACACATTATCGCAAATTCAAATAAAATGTGAGATTGTTCGATGTATAGTATGGTTTAGATTGTTCGACATTTAGTCGTGAGTTGCAAATGCCATGCATTATCACATTATGGTATAACATGTGCAAAACCACAACACGCGTATCACTGCTATATTCATGCATGCATATGTTTAAAACACTATGATCTCCTATTCAAATATATGAATCCACTTTCATATCGAATTATGATATTTGTTAGTCTCTTACACCCACACAATCCTCTAACCTTTGTAGCTACCACTAAATTTCTCTCATGCATGCACACGCCCTCCTCGCCCTCCCCCTCCCTCAACATTCTATCCATCGCGCACATTCATTTTTCTTCTTCTTTAGGTCATTCTCCCACAGTCTCCACAACTCCTTTCCGACACACACCGATCGATAAACCTCTCCAGCAATGTCTGCCTACAACATACACACGCACCTTCAATCTCCTCCTTTATGTGTCCTTGCCTCGTGTCTCTCATACGGTCCCACTCACGTGTAAACTCTCGCCCCTCTTTTCATCGATCTCACAACCGCACACTCCTCCCCCTATCTAGCTAGTAGCTGGGCCTCTCGCACCACCTCCTAGCTCCATTCTATTTGTCTATCCGTATCGCCGGGCCTTATTTGCCTCTAACAAATGGACGTACACCGACCGATCTCCCGCTATACATATAGCTAGCTAGGTCCTTATAACTCGTTTTTCCCCATGCGTCGATCGATCTACCTCATTAGTTATGTCTCTCCCTTCCTCCGGCAAACAACAATTGATCTACCGATCTAGTTAGGTTTGCTTACCAAACACATGGTTCCCCTTCATCATCCATGGATGTGTCCCGACAGATCTATCACGCATAGGCACACACAGAAACACATCCCCACTCTTATTGATAATATTGCAGTTCCACCCTCAGTTTGTCTAGTAGGCCTCTCCCACCATCTTCGAGAAGCAACTCCATCACCCATCCAACACTCTACCCTCTCCCTCCCTCTCTCTCTCCTCTCTCTCTCTGTCCCATCCTATTTCCCGCCTTCAGTTATGTATGGATGTCGACCGATCTCCCTCAAGACATAGCTGGGTCTCTCCTTCTCAACACATATACGAGTCGTTCTACCTCTATAGTTAGGCCTCTACCT